>NW_022145600.1:22308364-22320864 GCF_000002235.5 Strongylocentrotus purpuratus | reverse complement strand
GATGGCTCGAATGAGTTATTTCCGATTGGTCAGTGGATGGACATTCAGCTCTGGCCAGTGTCCATGGCCAGCTGTTTGATGGCTGACCGCTTGCCTTGCATGGAGTGGTTGTACTTTTAACAAGTCTGTGAGTCAGGGTATGTTGATATCTGGCATTAAAATCTCCTAATTACATCCAGATATATGCCGACATAGTATTATGCAAGAAGGCCATTTAAGATAGGTGATTAAGATGACTTTATCAAACGTCTAACAAGGTTCACTCAAGGCAATCATCGGCACAATGTATCATATTTTACTCGACTGAAATTAAAAGGAGTCTCAATATTGACGCACCAAATACTCATATGATTGACTCCGGCATAGTTAGTGAGACAATTACAAAGATGTCATTGTGATCAGAAATGAATAGAATCTATTACACTTCTTTTTGAGATAATAGAATTGTTACGCTTGTTTCATATTTCTCTGTTTCATCTTTTTTCCAATAAACAAATATCTTCTTTAGATGTAAACTCCTTCTTTTGGACGTACATAAGTCATAATTTAAAAGAAAAGCACTAGTTGTGGTAATTTATTGCGACCTGACTAAATCTTCTATTTCTATTTCTTATTGTATTAACATTTTGTTTTTGGGGGGTCTTATTTAAAGAAATACGATAACTCCACGATGTAATTCATTACATTTATTACACATGTATACACATGATGTGGTGTTTAGATCCCTGTACAGCAATCGTTCAGATTAATCGCATAATTCATTTTATCACCAGCCAATCCTAGGCTTCCTAATACAAAGATTTGCAATTTATCCTACGATTGATTACATTGATCGCTGTGTTAAAATAAAAAAACAATCCTGTTCGTTTTGGGGTTCTTAAAGGCGTACCCTGATTGGCTAACGCTGTCGATTTGCGATTGATCTTACCAACTTTCGACCAATGAAAAAGCTCCGTGCAGCGGGATCCAGCTATTGTGTGATTATGTGTCCAGAGTATGTGGTATGATGTGGACATAATGTGTGTTTGTACACATATGTCTTCTGCTAAGTAGTTTGACAGGGCGCCAGTGACCATTACGATGTAATGTGTCTTATGTCATGCTAATTACTCGTGGTGTGGGAACTCTGTAATCGAAAGTACAATTTGGTTCAAGTCAGTCTACAAAAACAGCGTTTTTAAGTCAATATAATTTGTGTCTATTTAATATCTCTCTCCCTAGCTCTCACACACATACACACGCACATACGTTTTCTCTCAAACACACAAACACACACTCACTGTCTTTCCCTCTCTCTTTCTCTCTACCTCTTACACACACGCACACACACGCACGCACACTCTATTTCTTCGCTCACACACAGCCTCTCTTTTTCCCACACACACTCTCTTTCCCAACAGACTCTCCCTCTCCCTCATCTCTCGTTTTCTCATCCTGTCTCTCTCTCTCTCTCTCTCTCTCTCTCTCTCTCTCTTTGCCCCCCCCCCCTCTCTCTCTCTTTTTCTCTATGTATTCTCTTTGTACGAGTTTTTATGGTTGTAAAAAAAATGTTCATTTCACACTTCCATATAGCTTGAAAGGAAATAGAGCAAACTGTATATAATTTCATTCGCAATTATGGATGACTAAAACAAAGAGTAAGTTAATGAAAACAAAACAGACTGCCTCTTGGTCAAACAAATATGATTATAAAAAAATGTCAATTATGCTCTCAATCTCAGCTCAATGGATAATATAATAAAGAGAGTATAAACCAACCATGGATGTCATTAACACTCTTAAGGCAACGTCTCTATTTAATGATTTAAGTAACTACAAAGAACATAATAGGATATTTAGGGATACAATTGGCGCCAAATGATGAGTACAAAATAATCTTCTGCTCATGACCCACCCTCGTTTCTTAATATAATTCTTTTGTTTCGTAATTTGAACGAAATAAAGGAAAAATCTAAGTGAGCATCTGTCCTCCGATAACTAGAATGCACTATGATGCAAGTGTGAGGTTAGTTGCTGTTTCCTAATTAAAAACCAATTTCCCCAAGTACTTATAAATGTCATAATTTCAATGATAAACTTATTGTTCAGAAGATTATTGGCGTGGAAGTGTCAGTCAACTACGGAAGCTTCTTTCATTGAGAAAAATAGAGAGAGCGGGAAACCCAATCCCGACGCCATTTGTCGTCTGCTGAAAGTTATTGTTATACGAGTTTAGCTCGTAAAATGTATCATGCCGCTAAATATCCGATGAAAATGGCGATTAGTTCGTTCCTATTTCTCATCTTATCATCCTGCTTTGAAAATCATCACAGTATTAATTGATCAATTACCCCGCATTCCATCGGGAATCTATTACAGCGCGTAAGGTTACGTATCTATAGCATGATAATTGACGGCTGATTTCCGAAATGATGAAATCAATAGCAAAATGAAATTGTGACAAATCTCTGTCAAATACACTTAGCGGGAGAAGAGGAGAGATAAAAACGGGGATGCCGCTGCGTTTATTATCTAAACCCCTCATCTAATTAATTAAAACAAGTGTTAGTGATGACTAAGTGGAATTATCTTTCCCTCTTTCTTTTTCGCTGGATAGTCCCCGATGACATATTGCGAGGTATGTTGCCATGTTTTGTAAGGCGAGGAAACGTGGCTAATTAATGCCATGCCTTTCGAAGCACGCATTTTTTATTTGACAACTGGCAAACTATTGGGTCGGGTTAGTCCAGGATTAAGCCCGGGTGCTTAGCGCGGAGACTCGGAGACCGCGCCGTGTGGACTCATCCCTTAAAACCCTCCCTCTTTTCTTAACAATAGTCAGAACGAAGCCGGGGAATTAGGAGGCAGAGAAACTGTGTCAGTTTAAAATTAAAGGCAACAGGGTTAGATATGTATGAGTCGATGGTAGCCTGTTATTGCATTTAAGAATTCTGCACACCCCGATCATGACCAGGCCTACTAAATTTCGAAGTATTCTTCACAAAATTACATATAAATTGTGATCTATCAAGATTATAGTCATTAACTTCTATAAAAGCATTTCCATCTAAAGTAAATTAATAAAATATACTTATGTAAACAATTCAGATACTTCTAATTTTGCATTATTGATTTGATATTCAAGATCTGTTTGCTTTTACCCAAAGTATGTTTACATCCCCCCCCCCCCCCCCCCCACCTATTATGATCAGGGTGATACAAACTTAGTATTTCATGCGTTTCTTGTTCCGTCAAACGAAGCAGAATATTATGTTTATGTTGAATGTTAAAATGTTATTGGATCAATAAAAACTTATCAATTTTTTTTGTTTTAAAGCAGAATAACCTCATATACATGCATATCATATCTTTGTCTTTTGAAAACCCACCCCCAGTTACTTTAATATTTTTATTGTCAAAGAGTTCAGTACAAGTTAAAATACCAAAACATAATCAATAAAACTTCCATCTGTATTGCGAACTCTACAACCCCGTAAAATAGTTTCTAAAAGAAGAAAGAAACAAAACTTTAAAAATCGTAATTAATGTTCACATTCTTGGTATAATGTGCTTTTAAACTGCTTTTATAAAATGACAACAAACAAACGGGTGTCCTTTAAACTTGAGATAAACTTGCGTTGGCGACATAGATCATGCGTTAATACACGCTCGCTAAGGAAACACACTACAGCTCTGCATTAACCGGTATCTAATGCGTATTAACAGGTGCTTGTATTAATTAATCACACGAATCCTTCGGAGATGATATTTTACAAGGCGACGAGTGTTGCTTCAAATAAGACAAATAATAAGAGGTTAGCAGGATAAGAAGTAGAGAAAAAAAATGTTAAATGTGATATAATTTTCCAACTTTTTCATACTGGGTATCTTCAGGAATGTCGGAGGTCTTCCGAAGTCTTTTTGAAGGGGATAAGTGACTTTGGGATGGGCTTTAGATCACCCATGATCAAATAGACAAGATTCGCAAATCAATAGTTTCCGGCTATTTGAGCACTGATTTGGGCTCGAAAATAAGGAGGGATTTGAAAGATAGACGTGAGGATTTGAACAGAAATGTGTGGCGTTTTTATGAAGAACAAGTTATTCCACTGTTTTTCTTTCTTTTGTTTAGTATTTTTGCATTCATTGTTACTTCAGTGAATAGAAAAGAATGAAGTTCCTCAAAGAAACAACACAAGAAGGAAACAAACGAATAGATATAACTAACTCTAGGGTCGTGTAATTGTTATACAAAAATCTTAATATAGCTGATCTATTTTCATTTCCTGTTTCATCTCATTATTCATCTAGCATTTTCTTTCTTTTCTTTCTCATAAATCTTTTTCGAACCTTTCATTTTAAGTTAAAATTCGACATTAGTGACATTTATCATTGTTCGTTAAAAAAAAGGTTCTAATGTCACACGTACACACACACGCACATTCCTAACCACACACACGCACGCACGCATACAATATACTCTTGAAGTTTGAGAAATGGCACTAGAAATTTCGAAATAGATTTCTTTTGTTTAGAATATCCTAAGAATAGATATTTGCTGCGTAGGCGTAATCTTATAAAGTAATTAATACTTGGAAGTAATAATAGTCATCCTCTGTGAACAAGATATGAGAAACTTTTGTGAAATAAACACAAGGGTGATTTTCATACCCTGTTGTATATATAGAAATCATGTTTAGTTTTCTGATAAATTACGATTTTCCGCTTTTCATAAGTTATGGACGCGGGCTATTGACATTTTCTCAGGATTTATTTTTCGAAAGTCTTTACAATGATATTTAGGGCTGTTAGTCCAGGGGTAGTAGTCTAACATTTATCAAGATTATTTAAACCTACTTTTAGATTATAATTCTTTTTCTGTTTTTAAGATTATACTTTTAGATTATAATACAATCTTATTAACTGTCAAGCTAACGTATATGGCCTGGCAACCACCCTAGACACTGTCTTGTTGTCGATGATAAGGAAAGATATACAACAATAATTATGCCATTCTATTAATCATCTTGTAATGACCTATTCTAGAGATAAAAATGATAATGATTCTCCGAGCTAAATTTTAATCGGTTAGTGGACGTATTTATAATAGTAGTATTGGTAGTAGTAGCCTAGTAGTAGTAGTAGTAGTCATCGGCATCGTTGTTATCGCATCATAAGTAGTAGTAGAAGTAGATAAAGACCATCTTCGTAGTAGTAGAAGAATTATATGTAGTAGTAGTATAGCAGCAGGAGTAAAAGTAAAATACTAGTAGTAGCAGTAGAAGTAGAAATAGCAAACAGAAGTAGCTACAACAGCAGTAGTAGCAGCAGCAGTAGTAGTAGTTGAACAGGAACAGCACCAACAGCAGAAGTAGTCAAATCAAATAATATAAACATATCAACATCATTACATATACAAATGTAATATTTCATTGAGATGGAAGAGTAGACTCTTTAATTACCCATACATTACTGCAGGGGATACCGGCTCTTAGTAATCAGCCAATCATCACAGTGTTAATAGTGTTCAAGCTTTAGGCTGGTTAGTGTTTTATGTAACAGGCTAGCAGGAGTTAATTCTAAATTTCCCCCTATCGAGGACGAGATACCTCTGAACAGCTTCCTCTGTTGACTAATTCACTCTCACCTTCTTGCCCTACTCGCTTTGAACAGTGCTGCTTTCCAGTGGCGCAGTACGGGTCCAGTTATAAAGGGGGTACTGGCATGGGGGCGCACTAGAGCCATCTATACACAGAGTTTGGCCAACTTGGTTTCACTGGGTCACAACATGGCGTATATTCTTTTGTTTTGTGCTTGCCCAAAGTAGTCGCCATATTGTGTCCAACTCGAACCGGGTTGGCCAAACTCTGTGTATAGACGGCTCTGGGGCGCACCGGTATTTTTGATTATGATAATAATGGGTTCTTGTATAGCGCTCATATCTGTCTGATTTGAAGTCATAGGGCTCCACAATTATACCCTGGCTTTAGCATGGCTGCCATTATGGCGCTCAAGCATAATTATGAAGGAATTTATTCTGCCAGGTACTCATTTACCTCACATGGGTAGAGTGTGACAAATGTGGATTGATGTCTTGCCAAAGGATATTAGTTTTGCGGCGGGACTCGAACCGCGAACCAAGTGATCCACAGTCCAGCAACATATCCTCTAGACCACGACACCTCCACTTCGAGAATGAACTATGAATTGATAAAATTACCGATTGTGGGGAGAGTGTGCTTTGGGATTTCTAACATTTCCTTTGTTCGTTATTTCCCTCTCACCATTCCCTTCTTGTCCTTTTCTTTATCTCTCTCTCTCTCTCTCTTATTTTTCCTTCTCCCCCCCCCCCCTCAACAAGGGGGTGCCCCCGTATATCTAAGTCATTCGAGTCTTCTCTCATCACTTCACAGCAAATTTTCTTTTCATGAAAAAGCAAGTTTCATATAACTGCACACAAATATAAAAAAAAAGTTTCATATAACTGAATTGAATCATCATCTGCAACTAAATGAAAATATCATGCAGTATTACTCACTGGCGGATCCAGGGGGCGGGGGCCCGGTCCCCCTGGATCCGCCAGAGATTTTTTGAGGACAAACAAAAATTAGTGCACACTACCCCCCCCCCCCCCCCCCCCCCCCCCCCACTGAGCGAATTTTCGACCGGCGCGATTTTCAAATATTTGGGAGCACTACCCCCCCCCCCCCTCACTGAGCAGAATATTGGCCAGCACGATTTTCATATTTTGGGCCCCACCCCTAGGAATCCTAGATCCGCGCCTGGTATTACTTGCTTGTTAGGACCAGCAAATTATTCAAAATTTGACGAAAACTTACTGAAAATCACACTGAGGCCTGCTGTGAATGCCTCCCAAAATGCACACATGAAACTACTACTCCTCTCCGTCCCCCTTCCCCACTTTCTCAGTAGCTTTCGTAGCTGTAATTTGTTTATTTATTCTTCATGCCAGCTATTTTTAATTTTTTACATCATTAATGTCGACTAACTTTTTTTTTTTTTGGGGGGGGGGTCTGTTTTCTTGTAGTTCTTTTTGTTTTTTGTTTTTTGTGTTGTTGTTGTTTGTTTTTGTTTTCTGTTTTGTTTTGTGTTTGTTGTTGTTGTTGGTTTTGTTTTTAACGGGGTAGGGGATATTACAAACTTTATTCATTCGATATAACTAATTTGATTGTAGTCTGTACTTTGTTCCAATATGTTATAAATTATAATATGTAATAGAGATACTAGTACTACAGAACAAAATATAGAGGGGGGGGGTTATAACTATTAATTCATTCAATATAATTGAGATTACTGTATTGTGTACTCTGTAATTGGTTCCAACATGTTATATATTACAATTTGTATGAATTAATATTATTTATTGAGTAAATACAATAAAGAATATTACAAAACAAAAAACTATAATAAAGACATGTTTACATCAATTTTTTTTTGGCGCAGAAATACTTGACATGGTTCTACAGGCCTACATTGCTTATTTGATGATGGTGCATATGCAAACATAAACTGGTATTTTTTCCCGACGATTTCGTTTCTATGGCTATTGAATGCATCATATCGTCATAACTTGAGAACAGAGAAGATGCACTACAGATGACTGCTGTGGGTTATTAAGAAATGGATAAAGAGGGGACGGAATCCTCTCCGGACGAGGGACTGTCCATTTAGCATTGACCATGCTCCTGTCTCCTGATGCTGACCAACTATTCTTAACGAGGCAATCAACTGAGTGGATGGGCTATAGGCCTTAGCAATATAAGTAGACATTGAACGAGGAGCAGGGAGATAATAGGATGACAGGGCTTTAGCCAAAGAGGTCATCCACTATCCTACCCCCTCTCCCCTCCCCCGTTGTCTTCTTTCTTAATCACCTCACTTAATTTCGGCCTTGTTGATACGACACTACATATGTTTCGGTCCCTTGCAAGTGTTGCTCTACAGGAAATGTGTAATTGGTCCTAAAGTAAACGTTCCCTATCTTTTCCCTTCCCCTGGCTCTCTACCTTTCTCTTGACTTGAGCAGTCGAGAGTCCTTTCTCCCACCGTGCCTCGATGCCAGGTTTTTTAATCGGTGCACATGGCCGTCCGGAAATGCTGCTAATTCGAATAATTGGAATATTGACTTGTTGAACGCTGCCACTGACTAATCAGGCAACTGACGAGAAAATTGGCGACAACAAGACGCCGCGAAGCGTTAGCCGCAGCGGTTAAATCGGGGGCTAGCACGCACCTCTTGCAGCCGTGCTGTACCCCTAACCACCTCGTTAACGGAACCTTTACGGTCATGCCGTCACAGGCAGTGGAAACGTTGCACACCGGCACACAGGTGTCTCTCATTTGCTGCATCTTCACAAGAATGAAAACCCTAACAGTTGCACACCACTCTCTGCTAGAGCGGCGCCACATCCAGACACGACAGTGGAAACGGCATCCGTCTGCCTGTACTTTGATAATTTTGCAGACCATATGCTCATAATCAGATAATCCAATTTGATTTGGTTACCGCATTACTATTGTTGATTTAGAAGTTATTATCGAGGTATCATCTCGGTTTAATCGAATGAAATGATGCAGGCATAAGAACAATGGGGATATATTCAAAGCGTTTTCTGTTAAAACTTCTGCTACTAAAGTGTATCCGTTTAGTATCAGTTATCACTAAACCTTTAGGATCGGTATTAAACATTCTCCGAACATGCCAAAAACGCCGAATTTAATCCGGCATCATTAAACATTCTATAAACAATATCATCATTAGAATTTGAAAATCGTTATTTCAACAAAAATTTGGGGTTGATGTCTTTTGCCTGACTATCAGCTCTCCAGTGTCAAAAGTTCGACACTATTAATGTGACAATCTAATTAATACGTCCTCAAAATATTCAAGATAAAAATTGATGTATACAGAATTTACGATGGACTACCTTGCTGTCAATATTATAGATTGGCTGCAGCCCGGAAATTCAGAATGTCAAAGATTCGGAAATCTCAGGTATGGATCCCATAGCTCCCCCCCCCCCCGCGTCCCGTACGCCTTTCCCCCAAAGACAATTTTTAAATGGAATAAACCATTGATACCATATTTTTTTAATCCGAAGCCTGCCCCTGCCCCCTGTTTCCCACATACGCATTCTCGCCCCTCACCTACCTCGAAATCGCCCAACCCTCGTCATCCCATCCCTGTAACCTAAACTGTCTCGCCCTCATCTTTTTTCTGGTCATCCCGCCCTTATCCTTACCAATTATATCCATGCCCCTACCCCATACCGCACCCCGCCCCCATCCTTCGACATCCCTGCTCCTCCGCAGCCATGTCATCTTGCAACCTGTTCGTTCCTAACAATTGGCATTTGACGTGGGTGCCTTGACTTGACTCGTTTGTGGATAGTAGCAGGCACACCGCTACGCCGTGAGTGTTCGGAGCCAAGTCATAGGATGTAATCAGAACAATTGTTGCCCTGTTTGGTCGATAATTCGCGGCAAAACATGGAAATCATAGCCGGATCTGTCAGCTTAGTAAACTGCTCATTGACGCTGAGTATTGGGATGATGTTCCTATCTCACGGAATCCCGTAACAACCCCCACCACAACAAGTGTTGAACTCTCGCGAATGCCGCCCAATTTAGAACTGTAGGAAGTCATTAGGATAATTAGAGTCAATTATTCAGCAACATCTCAACACACGCACATTAGAAATTATGAAACCATGATTGTTCATGGAAAAAGGGAAAATGAGAACATTTATATTCCATATTTTTAAATAAAAGAACAATGTTCTTTCCTTTTCAAACGTCCTCAAACTGAAGAGTGAACAAAGCTACGAACCGCAAACCGAGGCGTATGGAGAAATTTAATAAATGAAAGGGGCGGAGGACACTTGAAGTGGCTTAGCCTCAATTGTCGTAGACCAACTGCAAGTCTATTGTTTGTTTATTTGTTTATTGTTGTTTTATTTCAAAAGAGGGAGGGGAGTATACGTCAGTTTTAACTGCTAGTTGATAGGACACCAATGACGAACTTTAAACGAGACTATACAACCTAGAAGACCAAAACTTTTCATCACTGTAGTCTCCGAATTTCGCACTACCATACCAGTGTTGATTAAAAATAGTCTACTAATTATATTTATCAATTGATACAAAATTATCGCGGTTATAACCATCCCCATAGTCACTCGGTCACCGACTCCTGGCCTGAGTGTCCTAGGTCGACCTAGGTCGATGGGGAACGTGTGAAGTGCCCGTTTGAGAATGTGGTGGTATTTTGTATTCCTAATTTTCCATACTGCATTTGAAGAAGAAAAATTTTATGAATATTTGGGGCAAAAAAATAGTCAAGCCTGTCTGGTTGAAACCAGCTAATTATAACAACAACGACGACAACAATGCGTTCCCGGTCAGTGTTATCCACTGACGTTGGGCATCTTACCGTTTTTCTTCAGACATCTATATGAAGGTTAGAGGTGGTTAGATCTTCCATCTTCGGCGAGTTCGTCCCTGACAACTGACGGCTGATGGAGGCTTTAATGCCCTTTGCAGTCAATGCATCATTTGTCTGACGTAAGACCCGTCAGCGATTGGCGCAGTCTTTGACGTGCTATGTGAGATCTGTATCATGTATATCCTCCCCCCCCCCCCCCCCCCCCACCTCTAAAAAAAAAAAACCCCTGCAAAGTAATCAGTGCAAATATAAACTGCATTCACACTGCAAGCAAATATCGTCGATTTTTCTCACATTCCGGTGTTTCGTCAGTAGTTGCTAAAGCCCCTTTCACACCGGGCCATGCGTAGAGTTGCGTAGTGTTGCGTACCGACTACGCCGAGCGTACGCAACCCTAGCCGGCCTACGTAACTATACGCTGAGGGACGCAAAAGGGTACGCGAGATGGTACCTTCGGCGTAGATACTAAACGCAGAAAGCACGCATTCTGTATGCAAGTCTACGCAACACTGCGCAACACTACACTACAGTACGCCAATCATACGCAATAGTACGCTACTAGTACGCCAGTCCGACGAAGCAGTAAAAGCTTGCGTACACAGTAAGCAACCGTACGCAACCGTAAACAAACATGTATGCCAGGCCTACGTAATCGTACGCAAACCTACGCCTGTTATACGCAATCTTACGCCGAAGGTACGTGTTGCCTATGCACAAGGTACGTAACCATACGCCATCCTACAACATCCTACGCATAACCTACGCAGGGACTACGCCGCAGCACCTTTTTTTTTTTCTTCAAGAATACGCTGGATAATTTCGACGTAGTCGGTACGCCACACTACGCAACTCTACGCAGATCCGATGTGAAAAGGGCTTGACCTATTACCGGTAAGCTGGTAGCAAATACAGACCTATATATTAAGTCCATGTTACGATACAAGCCTCATTGTGAGCGATAGAATTAGACAATGAGCTCAAAAAAGTATACTTTTTTCATGGTATTAAATCCACTTAGGCTATATTAAGTCGTCATTCTAACAACCAGCTCACATCAAAACACAATCTTCAATCAGTCAAAGAGGCATGTTTCTATTTTTAAAAAAATAGCCACAACATAAAGTAGCGAAGCTTGGCAATTTACACCACTTGCATCAGGTGGGGTCAGGGTTATGGTTTTGGCAATTTAAAAAAAAACATGCCTCTACGACTGTTTAATCAGAGAGGTGAAAAAAAGAAGTGGAATCAAGCCGCTTTTATTTGACCCCATGCTCCAAGCCGCCGAAAAGTTGTGCGCTAATCTGCAACTATGGACCAGGTGGTGAGATAAAAGAGCGCATAAAATTTCAGGATTTAGAATTCCTACATCAGAAAATGTTATCCCAGCAACTGTTCGCTGTCCTTTCCAGTGATTTCTCATCAATTGTCGAATGTGTAATGAGTAGAACAAGCGAACACAAACTTGTGTCATTTCATCGTTTTTTCCAACTGCAAAAAAAACAAGAAAACACGCGAAAACACGCATTAGCAAACTACATGTTATTTAAAATTGTAAATCATGGATTAAATAACGGGACATTAAAACACGCACAAATTAGCGCATTAACCTAAAATATTGGGTTTTTGTCAGGATCTAATTTTTCTTCTACCAACTCTGGCACACAAGGAAGGGCGGATTATTAAATTTGAAAAATTGTTTGATGTACTATTCCCAATACAATCCCATTATAAAGTTTATGATTTACACTGAAATTTTGCCGGTAATTTAATATGTTGTAATACATGTAAAACTGGTGCATGGCCTCCGAAAGTCCCCGCAGTTGAAGCGCGGTTAGGAGCATGGAACTTCAAAGCCAAGTGGAGTGTTACACACACCCATTGTTACGCTTTAGAACTGACGAATGCGTTTGAATAAATTGCAAGAGACTCCTTTCTTTCACCTCCCTGGTTTAATAATGCCTGCCATTTCAATACCACTCTGACATCCTGACACTCGTGGCTGGCGCCCTAATAGACCATTTCGTAATGTAATCGAATGTAATTATGCTTATATATC